>NC_084578.2:18625000-18637500 GCF_033978685.3 Nerophis lumbriciformis | reverse complement strand
TACCATTCAATAAATACATTGGCAATAACTGGCATGTAAAGATAATTTAACATTTTGAAGTGCATCGATTGAAGAACAAAAATTATTGGACATTTGTTTAAGAAGGTAGCAAAGGACATGAAGAATGTCTGCTTCATACGGACTTCAGAACGAAATACAAATGAGATGAAAGAGCATGAATCAGGTATACTACAAGGCAAAGAATAAAGCAAACTCAAACCTCTTCACGCTGCACTTGCACTCTCCAAACTGATGACCAATAACTCTGTATTCCACACCACTGGCAAGATAGTCCAGAACAATAGCAACCCCCGTCTTGAACAGTTTTGGCCGAGGCCTGAACGGTCTTCTCGTTCGGATTTAAAACTCCTTACAACAATCCACAGAGCTTATTGAATGAACTCTGAGACATTCGAAAGTTTGGTTTTCATGATACTCCGTCCAAACTTTCTTTCGAACAACCCTCTCTCGCCAGTATTTATTTGCTTCAGACCTTCGGTGGTAGAGGGGTTAGTGCGTCTGCCTCACAATACGAAGGTCCTGGGTTCGATCCTGCGGGTACTCCGGCTTCCTCCCACTTCCAAAGACATGCACCTGGGGATAGGTTGATTGGCAACACTAACATTGGCCCTAGTGTGTGAATGTGAGTGTGAATGCTGTCTGTCTATCTGTGTTGGCCCTGGGATGAGGTGGCGACTTGTCCAGGGTGTACCCCGTCTTCCGCCCGATTGTAGCTGAGATAGGTTCCAGCACCCCTCCGCGACTCCGAAAGGGATAAGCGGTAGAAAATGGATGGATGGAGACCTTCACCCGCTCCGAGACATTCATGGTAGTAGCGTCATGTTCGTAGGACAATCTAAGATCATTTTTCAATGCTGTCTGCTATTTAACATCAGGATAGATATTACAGATGTAATATTTGTAATATGTGCCAATATGACAGCGGACATCAGGTAACAAGAGAGGCTGTTGATTTGCAAGGATCCGCAGTTGCTTTGTTTTTATGTGATGTCATTGGTCAACCAGAAAAGCAATGCATTTTAACCGCATGAAACTGGCGCCCCCCAGTGTATGGGAGGCACAAGGCAGTCGCGCTAGAGAGTGTGCATGGACACTGGGACTTCACATGTAGGTGTGAAATTACTAAAAAAAAACAACTCTTTGAGAAATCTGACTAATTTATTGCATGGAAAGGTAGTCAGTGACTAAGTTTGTGCACAAAAGCCTGCACTTATTTGCCACAGTAGACACTTCTTTTTTCGGTAGGTGAATGTTCAATTGTTGTCAGAGAAAACTTGCACATTTTCCTCCCACCAGGTTTTCACTGAGTCATTTCCATTATACAGGTGACACTCAAACAATTTGAATATTGTGTAAAAGTCCATTCATGTCAAGAAATTCAACTCTAAATGTGAAACGAATGTATACAATTACTGCAACTCATTACATGCAAAGTAAGATATGTTAAGCCTTTATTTATTACAATGTTGATGCTCATGGCTTACAGTTTTTAAAACCCCACATTTTATGAGATTTTCATTTCATAGTTTTCAGAAATGTAAGCCATAATCATCAACATTATAATAAATAAAGGCTTGACATATCTCACTTTGCTTGAAGTACGTTAATTTCAATATCACATCTCACTAAATGTTACTTTCTGGTATAATTTCCACATGTTTTATTTTGTGTAATTCTACAAAAGAAAATGTATTTCTTATATTTATTTTCAAAAAAGGAAAATGTTTTATGCTATGTACAGTATGTGTAAGGTCATGTTACCTCTAAACTAAACAAAATTGATGCCAATCCACATTTTTGTTCCCTTTTTTTGAGGGTTGATGAAAGAACCGATAAAGAACCCAATCCATCCATCCATCCATCTTCTTCCGCTTATCCGAGGTCGGGTCGCGGGGGCAGCAGCCTAAGTAGGGAAGCCCAGACTTCCCTCTCCCCAGCCACTTCTTCCAGCTCTTCCCGGGGGATCCCGAGACGTACCCAGGCCAGCCGGGAGACATAGTCTTCCCAACGTGTCCTGGGTCTTCCCCGTGGCCTCCTACCGGTCGGACGTGCCCTAAACACCTCCCGAGGGAGGCGTTCGGGTGGCATCCTGACCAGATGCCCGAACCACCTCATCTGGCTCCTCTCGATGTGGAAGAGCAGCGGCTTTACTTTGAGCTCCTCCTGGATGACAGAGCTTCTCACCTTATCTCTAAGGGAGAGCCCCGCCACCCGGCGGAGGTAACTCATTTCGGCCGCTTGTACCCGTGATCTTGTCCTTTCGGTCATAACCCAAAGCTCATGACCATAGGTGAGGATGGGAACGTGCATCGACCGGTAAATTGAGAGCTTTTCCTTCCAGCTCAGCTCCTTCTTCACCACAACGGATCGATACAGCGTCCGTATTACTGAAGACGCCGCACCGATCCGCCTGTTGATCTCACGATCCACTCTTCCCTCACTCGTAAACAAGACTCCGAGGTACTTGAACTCTTCCACTTGGCACTCCACCCTTTTCCGGGCAAGAACCATGGACTCGGACTTGGAGGTGCTGATTCTCATCCCAGTCGCTTCACACTCAGCTGTGAACCGATCCAGTGAGAGCTGAAGATCTTGGCCAGATGAAGCTATCATGACCACATCATCTGCAAAAAGCAGAGACCTAATCCTGCAGCCACCAAACCGGATCCCCTCAACGCCTTGACTGCGCCTAAAAATTCTGTCCATAAAAGTTATGAACAGAATCGGTGACAAAGGGCAGCCTGGTCCAACTCTCACTGGAAACGGGTCCGACTTACTGCCGGCAATGCGGACCAAGCTCTGACACTGATCGTACAGGGAGCGGACAGCCACAATCAGACAGTCCGATACCCCATACTCTCTGAGCACCCCCCACAGGATTTCCCGAGGGACACGGTCGAATGCCTTCTCCAAGTCCACAAAGCACATGTAGACTGGTTGGGCAAACTCCCATGCACCCTCAAGGACCCTGCCGAGAGTATAGAGCTGCTCCACAGTTTCACGACCAGGACGGAAACCACACTGTTCCTCCTGAATCCGAGGTTCGACTATCCGGCGTAGCCTCCTCTCCAGTACACCTGAATAGACCTTACCGGGAAGGCTGAGGAGTGTGATCCCAGGATAGTTAAAACACACCCTCCGGTTCCCCTTCTTAAAGAGAGGAACCACCACCCCGGTCTGCCAATCCAGAGGTACCGCCAAGGAACCCAATCGTTAAGCAAAATATGATCAATTCCCATCCCTAATGATTTGATTTCAAATTTTCTGGATGCAGATTCCAAATACACAAATGGGTACAAATAGATACAAAAAACTTATTGCATAATAACTTATATTTCAGTCCCACCATCTTTTGTTATTCCAGCTTGATTCTAGTTCGACTCCGTCCAGGTAATTGTTTTGTTGTGCAAACAATCTTAAAGGCACATTGTGTAGTATCTTAAATTATTATGTTGCCAGCAGTGTAAAGAATGGATATGAACGAGGACCTAATCTGTTTGAATTTAAATAAAGGTTCATGAATGTTACAATTTTACTTTGTCAATGAAGACATTTGACATACTGTTTTTGTATTTTGCACCAACTGTTGCAAGTTATCTGATATATGATATAATATTGTTGGATGTCAGCAGTTGTCTCACAAGAAGATTTGGTGGTAAATTACTTTAGTAGCGACAGCTGCTCCTGGGGTAGACTGACTGTTATTTGGGTGCCACCCCGGGAAAAACAGTCTGAACATGCCACTGACACACACACACGCACAAACCCACCTTTCAATCCATCAATCAATCAATCAAAGTTTATATATATAGCCCTAAATCACAAGTGTCTCAAAGTGCTGCACAAGCCACAACAACATCCTCGGCTCAGATCCCAAATCAGGGCAAGAAAAAACTCAACCCAATGGGATACAATGAGAATACTCACCTCTTGGAGAGTATTCTTGATCTGTTGTGAAGGTTTGTTCCTAATTGTCATCCAGCACAGTTGTTTTATGTGGTCTTCCGACTTTTTTTATTATTTATTTTTTGGTGTTTTAGAGTGCACTGTGTCTTCCTTCTTTTTAAAGGGGAACATTATCACCAGACCTATGTAAGCGTCAATATATACCTTGATGTTGCAGAAAAAAGACCATATATTTTTTTAACCGATTTCCGAACTCTAAATGGGTGAATTTTGGCGAATTAAACGCCTTTCTAATATTCGCTCTCGGAGCGATGACGTCACGACGTGTCGTCACATCGGGAAGCAATCCGCCATTTTCTCAAACACCGAGTCAAATCAGCTCTGTTATTTTCCGTTTTTTCGACTGTTTTCCGTACCTTTGAGACATCATGCCTCGTCGGTGTGTTGTCGGAGGGTGTAACAACACGAACAGGGACGTATTCAAGTTGCACCAGTGGCCCAAAGATGCGAAAGTGGCAAGAAATTGGACGTTTGTTCCGCACACTTTACCGACAAAAGCTATGCTACGACAGAGATGGCAAGAATGTGTGGATATCCTGCCACACTCAAAGCAGATGCATTTCCAACGATAAAGTCAAAGAAATCTGCCGCCAGACCCCCATTGAACCTGCCGGAGTGTGTGAGCAATTCAGGGACAAAGGGCCTCGGTAGCACGGCAAGCAATGACGGCAGTTTGTTCCCGCAGACGAGCGAGCTAAACCTCCTATCGACCCTAGCTTCCCTGGCCTGCTGACATCAACTCCAAAACTGGACAGATCAGCTTTCAGGAAAAGAGCGCGGATGAGGGTATGTCTCCAGAATATATTAATTGATGAAAATTGGACTGTCTGCACTCTCAAAGTGCATGTTGTTGCCAAATGTATTTCATATGCTGTAAACTTAGTTCATATTTGTTAGTTTCCTTTAATGCCAAATAAACACATACCAATCGTTGGTTAGAAGGCGATCGCCGAATTCGTCCTCGCTTTCTCCCGTGTCGCTGGCTGTCGTGTTGTTTTCGTCGGTTTCGCTTGCATACGGTTCAAACCGATATGGCTCAATAGCTTCAGTTTCTTCTTTAATTTAGTTTTTGCTACCTGCCTCCACACTACAACCATCGTTTCAATACATTCGTAATCTGTTGAATCGCTTAAGCCGCTGAAATCCGAGTCTGAATCCGAGCTAATGTTGCTATAGCTTGCTGTTCTTTCCGCCATGTTTGTTTGTGTTGGCTTCACTATGTGACGTCACAGAAAAATGGACGGGTGGTTCAAATCAGGCACTTTGAAGCTTTTTTTAGGGATATTGCGTGATGGGTAAAATTTTGAAAAAAAACTTCGAAAAATATAATAAGCCACTGGGAACTGATTTTTAATGGTTTTAACCATTCTGAAATTGTGATAATGTTCCCCTTTAAGAGTGTTCCAAACAGTTGATTTAGCCGCACTTGATGTTTATGATACCTCTCTAATGGGGTTTGTTTTTATTTTTCAGCTTAGTGATGGCTTGCTGCCCTGATGTGACAGCTTTTTGGATCTCATATTGAGGGTGGACAGAAACAGATTGAAATGGCACACTTGAAATCAACTCAAGACCTATTATCTGCTCCTTATAAATGGTACAATGAGGAAATATCACACACCTTGACCTGGAATAGTTGAACAGCCATTTGTCCCATTACGTTTGGTCCCTTCAAACCTTAGTAGTACATTGGCAGTGGTGAGCCGTCAGGGCCAGCAAGGCCTTCTCTGCTGGCCTAACATAACCAGAAATCATGATCATAATTAAAGATATAATTAGGTTTTAATTTACTTTCCCTAAATATCTAAAAGTATTCATATTCTCTTCATGTCATATTATGCTTGTTCCAGTGCTGTTGTTTTTAGTTTTAGTTTTTATCCAATCAGAATTCAGCCAGCTTATGTTGCCATGCTGTACCAAATCTGCCCGAAGCCTTCAGAATCAACAATGCAGGCGTCTGTGCACTGTACGTGAAAGGAGACATAGGGTTGATAGACAATTGCGATAGCCAATCAGATCACTAGTTGTTGTCAGTAAGGCCTTCTAGATGGCCTCACGTTGAACGTGACGTTTAGGCGTCCTGTGATTGGATACTCACCGGGACCGGATGAATTTGAGAACACATAGAGTTGATAGACAGTTGCAATAGCCAATCAGATGTTGATGTCAGGCTTGTCCCTGACAGTTTGGTCAAGTTTTAGTTTGTTTTATTTCCTGTCAGCACTCTTATTTTGGTTCACTTTCCTGTTTGTCTCTCTGAGTGATGTCCCCTCAGCTGTGGCTGATTGGCACCTGGCCACACCTGGTGTCAATCAGCCAGCTGCTATTTAAACCTGCCTTCCCCTCCAGTCAGGGCTGGCTTATTGTCGCTAATACTTGTTGTCATTTCTACCTGTCGATATCGTTACAGCTACTACCTGTCGTGCTACTACTTGTCCTTGTACCCGTCGTCTTAGCGGTAAGCTGTTCCTGTTAGCTATTTGTAGTTTGCTTTCTCCTAACTCTTTTGTTTCGTGTTTTCTTGTTAGCTATTAGCTGTTTCCAGTTTTTTCTGTTTGATGGTTCCTGTTTTCAGTTTTGGCTATTCATAGTTCCTGGTTTGTGTTTTCACTTTTATTCTATGAACATTAAATCATGTTTTCCTGGACAAAGCCTGCCATCTCTGCATCTTGGGGTTCGTCACCAACACACTCTGACAGTTGACGGTTGTCAGTTGTTGACAGTAGCCTATCTAAATAGCCTGATGTTAACGAGACTGTGATTGGATACTCACTTTGGAATGACAAGTGAGTATCCAATCACAAGTTTCAATTTAGCAGGAAGCGGGAAGTGTTGCGCCGTAGCCATAACGGGATAGCAGAGAAGGAGAACAAAACGTTGATTAGGTGGCAGATATATATTTGCAAGGCCAATTTCAAGACGGATTTTTGAAGAGAAACTACATCTTGTGAGACAGCTCAGCTGTTCTGGCGATAAAATGGGGAAATGCCCGCCATTTTCACTCCTATAAGCTGACGACGAGGGGTATCACTGGCTTATACGGCGTCGAACAGGTGCTACAAATTGTGAGTTCAAATATTTTATTTTTTCACTTTTAATATGTTTTTTGCAATTTTAATTTTGACAGTACCACATAAGATATGTTTTAATTGATTTTTAAATACGCCAGAAAATAACCCGTTTTGTACACTGTTGATGTGGCTCAATGCTCAGTAAATGTGTTCCTGTATAGTATTTCTCCAGCAATGGTCATGTGGTGACATAAATTATGGTATTTTGAGAGGTAATCATTGCAGTCGGACATCACTGAAGGCCTACGTAAGAAACGCACGGCTCGCCACTGTACATAACAGTGTACAAACTGTAGTTTACACACCGTTCACCTGGTTTGGGTGGGAAATACCCTCAGATTAAATTCCAAAAGTATGCAGTTAAACCACATTTAGTTAGGTCCATTTCAAATCCAGCCCTGCGATGAGGTGGCGACTTGTCCAGGGTGTAACTCGCTTTCCGTCCGATTGCAGCTGAGATAGGCTCCAGCACCCGCCGCGACCCCGAAAGGGACAAGCCGTAGAAAATGGATGGATGGATTTCAAATCTATTGTGGTCGTGAAAAGGTCGTGCCAATATTAAAGTAAAGTTAAAGTACCAATGATTGTCACACACACGAGGTGTGGTGAGATTATCCTCTGCATTTGACCCATCACCCTCACCCCCTGGGAGGTGAGGGGAGCAGTGAGCAGCAGCGGTGGCCGCGCCCGGGAATCATTTTTGGTGATTTAACCCCCAATTCCAACCCTTGATGCTGAGTGCTCTCAGTATTTATGAACCTGACTGTATGTCAGGTGTCACAGAGACATCGGTTTCTATCTTAGATGTCTCACACCGATTGATACAGTTCTGTAATTTGATTTTACCAAACCTATTTTATTACGCAAGATTTAACACAGCCGACAAATTACAATGTTAATTTCACGAGTGAGGGAAGAGTGGATCGTGAGATCGACAGGCGGATCGGTGCAGCGTCTTCAGTAATGCGGACGCTGTTTCGATCCGTTGTGGTGAAGAAGGAGCTGAGCCGGAAGGCAAAGCTCTCGATTTACCGGTCGATCTACGTTCCCATCCTCACCTATGGTCATGAGCTTTGGGTTATGACCGAAAGGACAAGATCACGGGTACAAGCGGCCGAAATGAGTTTCCTCCGCCGGGTGGCGGGGCTCTCCCTTAGAGATAGGGTGAGAAGCTCTGCCATCCGGGGGGAGCTCAAAGTAAAGCCGCTGCTCCTCCACATCAAGAGGAGCCAGATGAGGTGGTTCGGGCATCTGGTCAGGATGCCACCCGAACGCCTCCCTAGGGAGGTGTTTAGGGCACGTCCGACCGGTAGGAGGCCGCGGGGAAGACCCAGGACACGTTGGGAAGACTATGTCTCCCGGCTGGCCTGGGAACGCCTCGGGGTCCCACAGGAAGAGCTGGACGAAGTGGCTGGGGAGAGGGAAGTCTGGGCTTCCCTGCTTAGGCTGCTGCCCCCGCGACCCGACCTCGGATAAGCGGAAGAAGATGGATGGATGGATGAATTTCACTGCTTTCATCTGAGTTCTGTCAGATTTACAACAGCAGGCATCAAGATTTAAAATGAAGTTATTTCGGAAAGAAACTATCAGATCTTAAAATGTAATTAGTGGGTGCTTGTTTGTGCGAATGCGGAGGCATAATCATTTTCCTGATGCACAGGGGGAGACCACAATGAAATATTAATTCCTAAAGTAGCCTCAAAACGCGCCGAAGGGGCATCATTGCAAGCCTTTTAATGCACCCAGGAGTCTCACTAGGTGTGACTGCTGTGACTAAACTGTAAGCACTATAAGCTGGTCTTCACTACAAAGAAATATTAGAATCCACTCATGGAAGTGATATCACTTTCAATGGCCGTCTCCTTCTGAACATGAATACAATCATGTTAAGAGTGCATTAGAACATGCAAAAAAACAAAAAAAACACAGCCTGCTATAGAACTAGACAAGTGTGCCAAAAATCTAAATCACAATTTCGATTTCAGTTAATGCTCAATAACAGAAAAACAACAACTTGTATTTCTTGCTAGTAAAATACATTTTCAAACTTTGGTGTGTAGAAACTAGGGTTGTACGGTATACCGGTATTAGTGTAGTTCCGCAATACTAATAATCATATTCAGTACTATACCGCATCTTAAAAGTACCGGACCCCACGCCCCCCCGTCGTCGTCACGTCATGACATTGTTGGTTTACGAGCAGACAAGCATGTTCGGCAGCGCACAATCACAGAGTACGTACAAGCAGACACAGTGTGTAGACAGAAAAGAGAGAATGGACGCATTTTGGCTTAAAAACTAACGATAAAGGGGAAGTTATAACACTGAAACGCCCTTTAGCTAGCGGCTAATGTCCAGCCACTGTCGGCAGTGTCTTAGCGACTTCTAAATCACTAATTCTCGTCTCCATGGCGACAAATAAAGTAAGTTTCTTACAAGTATCATCCCTGCAGGACGAGGAATAGCTATACATGCTTCACTACACACCGTAGCTCACTGGCGTCACAATATAAACAAACACCATTGGTGGATCTACATCCACTGTAATGATACCAAGTACAGTAGTGTATCTAGTCGATACTACTATGATCATGTCGATATTTTTTGGCATCACAACCTCTTCTTTCGTTTAAAAAAAATATATACTATGTTTATAAACTCAGGAAATATGTCCCTGGACACATTGGTATTTGGTATCGGATCGATACCTAAATTTGTGGTATCATCCAAAACTAATGTAAAGTATCAAACGACAGAAGAATAAGTGATTATTACATTTTAACAGAAGTGTAGATAGAACATGTTGAAAGAGAAAATAAGCAGATATTAACAGTAAATGAACAAGTAGATTAATAATTCATTTTCTGTCAGGTTCAAACACTGATGACATCTATTAAACAGACAAGAAGCAAGGAATCATGCAGAGACAGAGTTCAATTTGGCTCAATGAGGAGAGACGTTTGGGGCTGCACACTCAGTTACAATCTCCCACCACGCTCTAAGGTACAGCCCACGTGCTCCTGTATTTATTTGGGAGGTCCCCGGTTACATCACTGAGGCTGCTTCTGAAGGAAGGGGGGGAATTTTAGCAGACCCAGTTAGGCAGAATATATGATTATTCAGAAATGCAAATGTGCTGACACTCGTGAAATCGCCATGTCTCTGCTTTGTCTGCGTCACGTTACTCGATGTTCTGGACACAAAATCTGACAAGAGACGACTCACAATGTTGGATTTGCAAGTTGTCCCTTTGCACAGATAGAAAAGTACAATTTCAGCACAATTGATAATAACTGTAGCAACGGCCTTTAAGCATAAGAGTTGTGTGATAACTTACACATAATTATTCTAACATTTTCTACCACTTGTCCTTAATAATTTTGACAAAATAATAGAAGGCCTTGATAACTCAATCAATCAATCAATCAATCAATCAATCAATCAATCAATGTTTACTTATATAGCCCTAAATCACGAGTGTCTCAAAGGGCTGCACAAGCGACAACAACATCCTCGGCTCAGATCCCACATCAGGGCAAGAAAAAACTCAACTTAATGGGATAACAATGAGAAACCTTGGAGGGGACCGCAGATGTGGGCTACCGGTGCAATGGACGTCGAATGGATCTAGCATAATATTGTGAAAGTCCAGTCCATAGTGGATCTAACATAATAGTGAGAGTCCAGTCCAAAGTGGGGCCAGCAGGAGATCATCTTGAGCGGAGACAGGTCAGCAGCGCAGAGACGTTCCCAACTGATGCACAGATGAGTGGTCCACCCTGGGAACCGACTTTGGACAGCTAGTGTTACATCTGTGGTCACCGAAACCCCCCCTCCATGAAGGAGAGGGGAGCAGAGCAGAAAAGAAACGGCAGATCAACTGGTCTAAAAGGGGGGTCTATTTAAAGGCTAGAGTATACAAATGAGTTTTAAGATGGGACTTAAATGCTTCTACTGAGGTAGCATCTCTAATTGTTACCGGGAGGGCATTCCATAGCACTGGAGCCCGAATAGAAAACGCTCTATAGCCCGCAGACTTTTTTTGGGCTCTGGGAATCACTAATAAGCCGGAATTATTTGAAAGCAGATTTCTTGCCGGGACATATGGTACAATACAATCAACAAGATAGGATGGAGCTAGACCGTGTAGTATTTTATACGTAAGTAGTAAAACCTTAAAGTCACATCTTAAGTGCACAGGAAGCCAGTGCAGGTGAGCCAGTATAGGCGTAATATGATCAAACTTTCTTGTTCTTGTCAAAAGTCTAGCAGCCGCATTTTGTACTAACTGTAATCTTTTAATGCTAGACATAGGGAGACCCGAAAATAATACGTTACAGTAATCGAGACGAGACGTAACGAACCCATGAATAATGATCTCAGCGTCGCTAGTGGACAAAATGGAACACATTTTAGTGATATTACGGAGATGAAAGAAGGCCGTTTTAGTAACATTCTTAATGTGTGACTCAAACGAGAGAGTTGGGTCGAAGATAATACCCAGATTCTTTACCGAGTCGCCTTGTGTAATTTTTTGGTTGTCAAATGTTAAGGTGTTAAGTGTTAAGGTTCGATATTTATCATGCGTCCTAACTAATTACACAAGGCTGACATGCATTACTTTAAAAAAAACAATGTGATGCATCCATCCATCCATCCATGTTCTACCGCTTGTCTCTTTTGGGGTCGCGGGGGGTGGCTTTGAAAAGAAAATGTATCAAAATGGCCCACATTCTTTGATTATTTAGTGTGCGGCCCACAGTGGTAAAAGTCTGGACACACTATTTTATTTAGAGCTTATGACATCTTATGCATTTGATTTGTTTTTATAAGTACATAATAGCTTAATGGTCAAGAAGAAATCATTACAAGGCATTATTTTCTTGGTCCAAAAACATGTAAGGATGACTCTTACCACGTTCCCCAACCAAGCCCCGTGGTTAGCGATTGATTGTTTCTCTGCAGATTCCTTCAGACCTGCTGGGCTGTGCAAATGCCTTTTGACGTGGGGAACATTTTTAATGTGTCAGCTGAGACCCAAGGCACATTCATGGGAACTAAATTACAGGCACATTATCCAGGCAGATGAAACATTGGCCAATGGGTGTAGTTTTCAAACACACCAAGAGTCCAAAACTAAAGAAAAAAATACTATGAAATACAAACCCCTCTGGCTAAAAATAGCTTGAACACATGTTTGCAGAATAATAATGTAACCCATTCCATTAGCTTTGGCATTTGCTGCATATCATAATGGCACATACAATTAACATAACCAATTGTGAAATGTCAAGGCAATAGAATGTCTGCCATGGATTGTTGTGTTTAATAAACAGTGATGAAATAGCACAACTGGAACATGCAAATGGAAAAGAAATAGCTAGAGCCTTTAAATCATTACACAATTTGTTCCATAAAACTGCTTAATTTCTAATTTGCAAA
>NC_084578.2:18597500-18620000 GCF_033978685.3 Nerophis lumbriciformis | reverse complement strand
GCAAATCATTGTATTCTGATTTACACAACATGCCAATTTCACTGGTTTTGGGTTTTGTACTTGTAATCTAAACAGTCAGCTGGAACAAATACAATTTTAGCCCTGGTCCACTTTGGCCTGCAGTGTAAAGGAAATCCAAGTTACAAAGCTTGCTAGAGATGAATCGATACATGGACCAAAAAGTGTTTTCAGCTTTATTCAAACAAAATAATAGGATTATGGTGAATTTGAAAACAACAATCTTATCGAAAGTGTTTCACTGTCTCCTATGTGCAACATGCAGTGACACAATTCCTGGTGAAGTTTGTTTTGACCATGTCTATGGAAAAAAAAAAAGTAGCTGTGATGTTCATCTTTCAAGTATAATACATAAAATAATGTATCTTTTGAAAACGTACACTGTTGTGTACATAATATTTTTGGAGAGGGTGAGGTGTGGTTTATTTTGCAATCTCAGCATGCTTCCTGAATGGAACATCTTGCAGACACATGCAAAAAGTGGATTTTCAATATGACTGCGGTGCAAACTGTACGTAAAATGCACACCAAAGCATATCCAATACATATTATCTAGACCAGTGGTCCCCAACCACCGGGCCACGGCACGGTACCGGTACGTGGATCGATTGGTACCGGGCCGCACAAGAAATTAAAAAAATAAATAAATAGATAAATATATAAATATATAAATATATATATATATATATATATATATATATATATATATATATAAAACATTTTTTATTAAATCAACATAAAATACACAAGATGCACTTACAATTAGTGCACCAACACAAAAAACCTCCCTCCCCCATTTACACTCATTCGCACTCATTCACACTCATTCGCACAAAAGGGTTGTTTATTTCTGTTATTAATATTAGTGAGCACACATGATTGTATTTTTTTATGACAAAAAAATACAACCCAGGTCCGTGGGACAAATTTTCAAGCGTTGACCGGTCCGCAGTTACAAAAAGGTTGGGGACCACTGATCTAGACCACAACCAAGTGCTTCAATTATAGATTAGAATTCATAGGTCCTCTTTAAAGTATTTCAGTATTTGGAGTTTTCTACAGTACAACTAATCCACATTTCAGAGATTTCTTCAAAGTCATTGACTTAAAGGGGAACATTATCACCAGACCTATGTAAGCGTCAATATATACCTTGATGTTGCAGAAAAAAGACCATATATTTTTTTAACCGATTTCCGAACTCTAAATGGGTGAATTTTGGCGAATTATACGCCTTTCTACGTTGTGACGTCACATCGGGAAGCAATCCGCCATTTTCTCAAACACATTACAAACACCGAGTCAAATCAGCTCTGTTATTTTCCGTTTTTTCGACTGTTTTCCGTACCTTCGAGACATCATGCCTCGTCGGTGTGTTGTCGGAGGGTGTAAGAACACGAACAGGGACGGATTCAAGTTGCAACAGTGGCCCAAAGATGCGAAAGTGGCAAGAAATTGGACGTTTGTTCCGCACACTTTACCGACGAAAGCTATGCTACGACAGAGATGGCATAGAAGAATATCGACCCTAGCTTCCCTGGCCTGCTGACATCAACTCCAAAACTGGACGGATCAGTTTTCAGGAAAAGAGAGCGGATGAGGGTATGTCTACAGAATATATTAATTGATGAAAACTGGGCTGTCTGCACTCTCAAAGTACATGTTGTTGCCAAATGTATTTCATATGCTGTAAACCTAGTTCATAGTTGTTAGTTTCCTTTAATGCCAAACAAACACATACCAATCGTTGGTTAGAAGGCGATCGCCAAATTCGTCGTCGCTTTCTCCCGTGTCGCTGGCTGTCGTGTCGTTTTCGTCGGTTTCGCTTGCATACGGTTCAAACCGATATGGCTCAACAGCTACAATTTCTTCTTCAATTTCGTTTTCGCTACCTGCCTCCACACTACAACCATCCGTTTCAATACATGCGTAATCTGTTGAATCGCTTAAGCCGCTGAAATCCGAGTCTGAATCCGAGCTAATGTCGCTATAGCTTGCTGTTCTTTTCGCCATGTTTGTTTGTATTGGCATCACTGTGTGACGTCACAGGAAAATGTACGGGTGTATATAACGATGGTTAAAATCAGGCTCTTTGAAGCTTTTTTTAGGGATATTGCGTGATGGGTAAAATTTTGAAAAAAAATTTGAAAAATAAAATAAGCCACTGGGAACTGATTTTAATGGTTTTAACCCTTCTGAAATTGTGATAATGTTCCCCTTTAAGGTTGTTGGGTGGGAAAAAGTAGTGGTTATTGAGTTGTCACTGCTACCACAGATGTTTGTCAGAATAAGTGACTTATTTGTTCTATAAGAAATGATCCCAATTAACAAAGTAAAAAAAAATATATATATTTATGGTCTCTGTATTGTCTTAAACATGTGAATTGTCAAAAAGACAAAACCAGTGTACATACAGGCTTGAGCAATTTTGACAAAATTCTAAACCTTCTGCTTCGATTTCGGTGAATGCACAATTATTCCACTCTCAACTCAGTTTATTCTCTAAATATTTGTATAATTTTGAAATGAGCAACTGAAATTAACATGCAAATTTAAACAATGGAATGGAAAACACATCAGCTTGAACACTGGTATAGTAGAATAGCTAGAATATTGGCATATCAGAATGTCGGTTTGAAGGTCCAAATGTCGGTTTTGATTATTTGTCTATAACTCACCCAGCCCTAGTCTATACCTTTGTTCATTTGGGCGACAAAAGCTGAGCCAGAAGCTGTCCCTGAAACAGGAGACATCATGAATGCTGAGTGCATCAATATTCCATTTAGTGTTGTTTGTTGTCAAAGTGTTATTCGGTGCGGTCTACAAGGGGTCGTTTCAGTAGAAAGCCGCCACTTGATTAGAACCATTCATCAAATGTGCGTCACGAGGATGAGAATGATTGCCTCGCGAAGCCACGTGGTTTTGTCTCAACACTTCATTTCATCCTTAGATTTGACAAACAAGCTACACCATCCCATACCTCATTTTGCAAAACTGCCTGCCTAAGTATATTATCACTGAATTCAGTCCCCTTAGCATTCAAGCTGCTTCCTCGTTAAGCAACAAAACAATTACCCTTACATTGTCACTATAGTTGCAATAGTTTTCCCACAGGAAACACACCGAGGGATTAAGCAAAAACATGCAGAATGTATTAATTCTAGACCTCTCATTCCAATTCCATCCATCCCTTGGAGGACGCTCCCAGCTAATTTGCCCTTGAAGCTACGTTTTCCTTGTTAAGACTGGAGGGCTTTACTTTCATCTCAGGCGTGCTTGTATTGCACATTTTGGAACATGTCTGATGTATGTTGTGCAGTCAGAGGCTAAGGTGAGAAAAGTGAATATAACGTTTTATTCTATGGAGAAAGCATTTTATTACGCTGATATTTCCAAACAACATATTCCATCAACTAGGGCCTGATTCAGGACAATCTGCCATTTTACTGGTGGATACAGCTATGGTTGTTATCTTAAAACTCATATTTGGAAGGTTTTGTTTTTCACTGATAAAATGCAAAAGAAAGCTTTGGTGAACTTGTGAATTTAGTTTATGGCATTTGTTTTGGAATTTTTCATATTCAATAAATTAATGCAGGGTTTCCCCTAGACCAATCGTGCCCAAACTTTTTGACTCGGGGGTCGCATTGGGTTAAAAACATTTGGCCGGGGGCCGGGCTGTGTGTATATATATATATATATATATATATATATATATATATATATTAGTGACGTGCAGTCAGGGGAGGCAGGTGAGGCGGGGCCTCACATGCCATCATGGAAAGAAAAAAAAAGTAAAAAAAAAAAAAAAAAATTAATTGTTATATGTATCCAATGATTATACTATAAAGTTATTTTCCATTTAACTTCACCAGTTTTAGATTATTTTTATTCAAAATCGCTGAATTTTCACATTTGCCGTTCAAATACTGAGAAGAGACTTGCGTTGAGTCAGCAGCCAGTTGAGCCTCACCATGGATTGCGCAATGACTCGGCTAACTGCTGGCCTGCTGTGCAGTGAGACCGTATTGCTATATGAATTATATTATACATTTCCATAGTTTAGTTAGCTGAGGTATATAATGTACAGTGTATTTTGTCAACAACTGTATGTGTGTAACGTATTTCTTGTGCTGAGCAATCATAAAACGGTTGCGAAGACGCACTGGCTGAGGCTCGCAGTAATCCCGCCTCCTGGTGGTAGAGGGCGCTAGTGATCCCAGAGATCATTCTTGCGTCTACACAGCTGCAGAAGAAGTGACAACAAGCAGCAACAGTTAGCAGCTATGGTTTATTTTTTCTTCTCACCTGGACTATTAACATGGAGGATTACATATCTAAAATAAAACAGTTTTCTAAACTGGACTTTCAATCGAAGGAGGAGGTCATACTTAAAGGAAGATCTCCATAGAGATAGAGAGACTCTTAAAACTGAAAAAAGATAAGGAAAACTTCTATAAACAAGTTATCGATGCTTTTGTTCAAAAGGAGCTGCGCATGGACTTCATTTATAAGTAATTATTAAATGTTCTTTTTTGTGTGCTACAGTTTGTATGTGTTAAGTTAAAGTACCAATGATTGTCACACACACTAGGTGTGGTGAGATGTGTCCTCTGCATTTGACCCATCCCCTTGATCACCCCCTGGGAGGTGAGGGGAGCAGTGGGCAGCAGCGGCGCCGCGCCCGGGAATAATTTTTGGTTATTTAACCCCCAATTCCAACCCTTGATGCTGAGTGCCAAGCAGGGAAGAATGCTGGTATGAGCTTTTAAACATAACCCGTTAACTGCTGCCAATCAAATGGTGAATAAGATACTCTTTAGGGTTCATATGTTTGTAAATCTGACTGTGATGAAGTCAGTGCCTCACCAGTCATGAACCTCACCGCACGTCACTGATATATATATATATATATATATATATATATATATGTGTATATGTATATATATATATATATATATATATATATATATATATATATATATATATATATATATATATACTGTAGTTATGTACGGCAAGGGGGAAGGAGACGGCATATATATATATATATATATATATACTGTAGTTATGTACGGCAAGGGGGAAGGAGACGGCACTGCACAGGAAGTATTGCTCAACAGTGTTTATTGAGCTTTGACTAGTGAGTGGAGTGTGTATGCTACCATGTGTGTGCATGCAATATTATGTGCAAGAATTAACAAAATAGGATTTCCAGGAGTTTGTTGTAAGTGTGTGTTGTTTGGAGAGGCAAACAAGTCCAAAGGGGCTGGGCAGAAAGAGGTCCGTGATCCAAGCGGGAGGTCCATGGGGGCTGGAGAGAGGCGTCCTGAGGTCCAGGCCAAAAGGGAGGGAAGTCGAGGATCGAGGGAGGCAGTCAGGGTCTTGAGGGAGATCCAGGGAAGTGAGGCGCACAGCTCACTTCCAAGGCCACGGCGGATACTGCGGTAACAGGGAAACGACAGGGACAAGTAAGCACAAGGGGCAAGGGAATATGGAGAGCAGACACCGAAGAGGAGCCAGTGACGCGAAGCTTACTGTCAGACAGAGAACTACGTTCCGTCCCTGGATCGTCGGCTGCGTTGGTCTTTATACTGTCGAGCCTCATCAGATCCAGGTCCACCGATTGCAGATTGCCCGCAGCCGTGTAGGGGCGTGGCATATTCCGAGCGCGATGATGTCACGTTATCGATGGCATTTTTAGACAATATGATTTGCCTGAGCGCCTAGGAGACAGAGAGTAACAAGCGGCAGGAAATGGATTAGAAAGGACAGATGTCAGAAACTGTGACACCTATTTAACATTTAAAACTACACTGAAACAGTGGTTGAAAACTAATCAGACATGCACACACAATTAGATTATTCACATGTTGTTTGCTTCATTTTTTTGTCCATGGTCTGTGCTTATGGTTTGTTTGTAAAGTGTAATGTCTTGTGATTTATGTGTTCTTTTGTATCATGACCTGTTGAATGTTTATTGTATTGACCTGCCTTAGGACAACGGATGAAAATTAGCTATTGTGCTAACTCCGGCATATAAACCGTATTTTTCGGTGTATAAGTTGCACCGGAGTATAAGTCGCACCTGCCGAAAATGCATAATAAAGAAGGAAAAAAACATATATAAGTCGCACTGGAACCCGGCCAAACTATGAAAAAAACTGCAACTTATAGTCCGAAAAATACGGTACACATTGTTGCTCTATGTTGATGAATATGCATTGTCCTAATGAAATAAATACATTAAAAAAATAATAATAAAAAATAAAATAATAATAACTTGGGACTTCCCGCGGGCCGGATTTTAGACGCTGGTCGTAGTTTGCGGACCACTGCCCTAGAATGCCAAGATAACTGTGGCGGTAGGGGCGTGGTCATCAAGTAATTTGCTATGATAATATGATTTTCTTTAAAAAGGCTCAACAAATATATACATACATTTAAAAACAAATCGGTTATTAATTAGTATTAACATACATTGTTTTTTTTTTACCGTGTTGCCATATTTTCAATTTTTGCTGCTTTTTGTACAATGTACTTTGTTGAGATTTTTTTCAAGTGTCTAGGGACTTTTGTTAATTTTGGTGGTATTATAAAATGTATTCGTGCTTAGAGACTCTACATTTTGTAGATGGCTGTCCGCGAATATATCCGCGTTGTTACAGTTACGTCCACAATGCAGACAGACTGACAACACTCCAGACAATGGCGTGTGTTTTGTTTACATCCGGTTTTGGTAACACGTTTTTTTGGTAATCAAAGTATTTTAACAGTAGTCAGGTTTTTGGTACATCACTTGTCAATAGTGTGAAAATAAAAGGCCAGGGGTCCCCAAACTATGGCCCGCGGGCCAGATACGGCCCGCCGGCGTCCAAAATCCGGCCCGCGGGTAGTCCCGATTAAATGAAAATATAGATATTATTTATGTATTTGTTTATTTTTTTATTATTCCATCCATCCATCCATCTTCTTCCGCTTATCCGAGGTCGGGTCGCGGGGGCAGCAGCCTAAGCAGGGAAGCCCAGACTTCCCTCTCCCCAGCCACTTTGTCCAGCTCCTCCCGGGTGATCCCAAGGCGTTCCCAGGCCAGCCGGGAGACATAGTCTTCCCAACGTGTCCTGGGTCTTCCTCGTGGCCTCCTACCGGTCGGACGTGCCCTAAACAACTCCCTAGGGAGGCGCTCGAGTGGCATCCTGACTAGATGCCCGAACCACCTCATCTGGCTCCTCTCGATGTGGAGGAGCAGCGGCTTTACTTTGAGCTCTCCCCGGATGACAGAGCTTCTCACCCTATCTCTAAGGGAGAGCCCCGCCACCCGGCGGAGGAAACTTATTTCGGCCGCTTGTACCCGTGATCTTGTCCTTTCGGTCATAACCCAAAGCTCATGATCATAGGTGAGGATGGGAACGTAGATCGACCGGTAAATTGAGAGCTTTGCCTTCCGGCTCAGCTCCTTCTTCACCACAACGGATCGATACAGCGTCCGCATTACTGAAGACGCCGCACCGATCCGCCTGTCGATCACACGATCCACTCTTCCCTCATTCGTGAACAAGACTCCGAGGTACTTGAACTCCTCCACTTGGGGCAAGATCTCCTCCCCAACCCGGAGATGGCACTCCACCCTTTTCCGGGCGAGAACCATGGACTCGGACTTGGAGGTGCTGATTCTTATCCCAGTCGCTTCACACTCAGCTGCGAACCGATCCAGTGAGAGCTGAAGATCCTGGCTAGATGAAGCCATCAGGACCACATCATCTGCAAAAAGCAGAGACCTAATCCTGCAGCCACCAAACCGGATCCCCTCAACGCCTTGACTGCGCCTATAAATTCTGTCCATAAAAGTTATGAACAGAATCGGTGACAAAGGGCAGCCTTGGCGGAGTCCAACCCTCACTGGAAACGTGTCCGACTTACTGCCGGCAATGCGAACCAAGCTCTGACACTGATCATACAGGGAGCGGACCGCCACAATCAGACAGTCCGAAACCCCATATTCTCTGAGCACTCCCCACAGGACTTCCCGAGGGACACGGTCGAATGCCTTCTCCAAGTCCACAAAGCACATGTAGACTGGTTGGGCAAACTCCCATTCACCCTCAAGGACCCTGCCGAGAGTATAGAGCTGGTCCACAGTTCCACGACCAGGACGAAAACCACACTGTTCCTCCTGAATCCGAGGTTCGACTATCCGGCGTAGCCTCCTCTCCAGTACACCTGAATAGACCTTACCGGGAAGGCTGAGGAGTGTGATCCCACGATAGTTAGAACACACCCTTCGGTTCCTTTTTTTAAAGAGAGGAACCACCACCCCGGTCTGCCAATCCAAAGGTACTGCCCCCGATGTCCACGCGATGCTGCAGAGTCTTGTCAACCAAGACAGCCCCACAGCATCCAGAGCTACCCTCTCGTCCACCGGGTTGAACTCCAACGTGCAGGCTCTGAGCCGGGGGGAAACAAGAATTGCCACCCCAGCCCGTCGCCTCTCACTGCTGGCTGTCACGACTTGATCTTGGGAGTTTGCTTTTCCGGGATGCAACGGAAAGTTGGCACGGGCGAGACGGGAATGAAGGTACATGATTTATTTAAAGACTATAAATACAAAAAAAGGATCAAACAAAAAGCGCGCACAGTGGCGGAGAATAAACTATGAACAATTAAACAAAACTTGCAAACTATGGCTTGAATAAAGAAAACTTACTTGGCATGGACAAAAAAGGAGCAGCGTGAACATGGACATGAAAAAATGGACAGAGCATACATGTGGTGTGAGGTCGTCAGAAAGACAAACTGAAAAACACTGAACTTAAATACTACAGACATGATTAACGAAAACAGGTGCGTGACTCAAGACGTGAAACAGGTGCGTGATGTGACAGGTGAAAACTAATGGGTTGCTATGGTGACAATCAAGAGTGCACAATGAGTCCAAACGTGGAACAGGTGATACTAATGGATAATCATGCAAACAAGACAAGGGAGTGAAAAGCCAGAAACCAAAAATTCCTATAACTAAACAAAAACATGACTTAAAACAAAAACATGATTACACAGACATGACACTGGCAACGCCAGAGTGGAAGAGAGTCCAGCCCCTCTCGAGAGAACTGGTTCCAGAGCCCTTGCTGTGCGTTGAGGTGAGTCCGACTATATCCAACCGGAACTTCTCTACCTCTCGCACTAGCTCAGGCTCCTTCCCCCCCAGCGAGGTGACGTTCCACGTCCCAAGAGCTAGCTTCTGTAGCCGAGGATCGGACCGCCAAGTGCCCTGCCCTCGGCTGCCGCCCAGCTCACATTGCACCCGACCTCTATGGCCCCTGCTATGGGTGGTGAGCCCATTGGAGGGGGGACCCACGTTGCCTCTTCGGGCTGTGCCCGGCCGGGCCCCATGGGGACAGGCCCGGCCACCAGGCGCTCGCCATCGTGCCCCAACTCCGGGCCTGGCTCCGGAGGGGGGCCCCGGTGACCCGCGTCCGGGCGAGGGAAATCTGAGTCTCGGTTCTTGCATTTCCATAGAAGTCTTCGAGCTGCTCTTTGTCCGATCCCTCACCTAGGACCTGTTTGTCTTGAGAGACCCTACCAGGGGGCATGGAAGCCCCCGGACAACATAGCTCCTAGGATCATTGGGACACGCAAACTCCTCTACCACGGTAAGGTGGCAGCTCAGAGAGGAGTTTTTTATTTATTTTTATTTTTTTTATTATTATTTTTTAAATCTGTTCTTTCTAGCCCATCCATCAATCCCTTTTCTACCACTTTTTACTCTCGGGGTCTCCTAGCCGCCCAGGCAAATTATATTGTCTAAAAATGCATTTTCCCATCGATAACGCAAGTGCGCGCTCTTTCAGTCAATTAGTGCACGAGTAAAAAAATTGTTGGGGAAACGTAAAATATACTCCAATAGACTTTTTTTTGTTCAGTGTAAGGAAAAGGCAGTCAGTCTAATCTGCAATGAGATTATATATATATATATATATATATATATATATATATATATATATATATATATATATATATATATATACTGTATATATATATATATATGTATATATATATATACATATATATATATATATATATATACTGTATATATATATATATGTATATATATATATATGTATATATATATATACATATATATATATATATATATATATATATATATATATATATATACTGTATATATATATATATATATATATATATATATATATATATATACTGTATATATATATATATATATATATATATATATATACATATATATATATATATATATATATATATATATATATAAACTTTATATATATATATATATATATATATATATATATATATATATATATATATATATATATGTATATTTATACTGTATATATATACTTTTTATAAACTTTTTATATATATATATACTGTATATATATACTTTATATATATATATATATATATATATATATATATATATATATATATATATATATATATATATATAGCTCGGCCCCTGGCCAATTTATCTTAAGCCAATGTGGCCCCAAGGGGTCAAAAAGTTTGGGGACCCCTGTTATAGGCCATATGTATCTATTCATACTGTAACAACCAGCTAATGTTAATGTTTAATGTTAAATCATGAATTGCAACCTTACCCGAGCAAAAACGATGATTGATCCGAGAGAGTCTTGATACAAATGTCCTTGACCCAGCCACTCACAAAAAAGTAGTAGATCCTCCATGTTTTTACAAGTTCCTATCTCTTTTGTTGTGTAGGATAATGTCTGGAGCACAAAATACTTTTGTATGGCTGGGAACTCCACCGACAGATAATCCTTAATATCATTCGACAAATATTTTTTTGATCACGTATAGGGATAGATTCCATGTTTTGCTCGTATCTTTTTCACTTCCGGAGAGAAGTCACGTGACGGAATACAAGGAATTTGAAAACGTTTTTTTACTCTAACCCTTTTCTTTTAGTTGTTATCCTCTTGATGGACATTCTGTATTAACACTGATTTACCTCCAAAGACATGCACCTGGGGATAAGTTGAGTGGCAACACTAAAATTCTCCCTAGTGTGTGAATGTGAGTGTGAATGTTCTCTGTCTTATCTGTGTTGGCCCTGCGATGAGGCGGCGACTTGTCCAGGGTGTACCCCGCCTTCCGCCTGAATTCAGCTAGGATAGGCTCCGAGAAGGACAAGCTGTAGAAAATGGATGGATGGATGGATAAAGCACAAGAAGTTAAAGGGGACCTTTAACAAATTTTGTCTTTTCTGAATTATTAATGTTGTTATCATTGTTGGATACTAGTGTTAAACAAGGCCAAAGCGTCAAATCATAAGCTTCATGCATTTTGCACGAACCTTATGATTTGATTTTTGCAGAGGAACGACCCACTCAATGCTCCCCCGTTGAAGTCAATGCACTGTGACGCTAGTCTTCAGGGCGCAGCCTCCTCCGGTCTTCAGGCCAGGGTCTTCTAAAGATCCCCAAAAACTTGTTTTGAAACCCGTGGAGCTGGCATTCCAGGCTACAGCTGCCAGACTCTGGAACAATTTGCACCAGTTCCTCTGTGATCTTGACTGTGTTGAAACTTTTAAGAAGCAATTGAAAACTTCTCTTTTTAATAACGCTTTTAGTTAAAGACCTACTGAAATGCGATTTTCTTATTCAAACGGGGATAGCAGGTCCATTCTATGTGTCATATTTGATCATTTCGCGATATTGCCATATTTTTGCTGAAAGGATTTAGTAGAGAACATCGACGATAAAGTTTGCAACTTTTGGTCGCTGATAAAAAAGCCTTGCCTGTACCGGAAATAGCAGACGATATGCGCGTGACGTCACCGGTTGTGGAGCTCCTCACATCTGCACATTGTTTACAATCATGGCCACCAGCAGCGAGAGCGATTCGGAACGAGAAAGCGACGATTTCCCCATTAATTTGAGCAAGGATGAAAGATTTGTGGATGAGGAAAGTGGGGGTGAAGGACTAGAGGGCAGTGGGAGATAGGGAAGTTGCTGTGAGAGGCGGGTGGGACCTGATATTCAGCTGGGAATGACTAAAACAGTAAATAAACACAAGACATATATATATACTCTACTAGCCACAACACAACCAGGCTTATATTTAATATGCCACAAATTAATCCCGCATAACAAACACCTCCCCCCTCCCGTCCATATAACCCGCCATTACAACTCAAACACCCGCACAACACACTCAATCCCACAGCCCAAAGTACCGTTCACCTCCCCAAAGTTAACACAGCACATATATTTCCCCAAAGCGATCAAATGTTTGGAAGCCACAGCTGCATACGTACTCACGGTACCGGGTCTGCGTATCCAACTCAAAGTCCTCCTGGTAAGAGTCTCTGTTTGCCCAGTTCTCCACAGGCCAATGGTAACGCTTGACTGTCATCTTCCGGGAATGTAAACAATGAAACACCGGCTGTGTTATCCGGCACAACAGTCAGGGGGTGCATTCTACGGCGGGGGTGCGTTATCCGGCACAACACCTGCCGCAATACACCGCTTCCCACCTACAGCTTTCTTCTTTGCTGTCTCCATTGTTCATTGAACAAATTGCAAAAGATTCACCAACACAGATGTCCAGAATACTGTAGAATTTTGCGATGAAAACAGACGACTTAATAGCTGGCCACAATGCTGTCCCAAAATGTCCTCTACAATCCGTGACGTCACGCGCAGGCGTCATCATACCGAAACGTTTTCAGCAGGATATTTCGCGCGGAATTTAAAATTGCACTTTAGTAAGCTAACGCGGCCGTATTGGCATGTGTTGCAATGTTAAGATTTCATCATTGATATATAAACTATCAGACTTCGCGGTCGGTAGTAGTGGGTTTCAGTAGGCCTTTAAACGATGATTTAGTGTGGCTGAAACGGGACTTTGGCTAAATAATTATTCGTATAAGGGGTTAAACTATTTAGTGTAGACATGGCCTTAGAGACCTCTTTTTAATAGCCAAAAAGGGTAAAAATGTGTTAATATCTGAAAAAGAGTGATCCAATTCCAGGCATATATTAATGCGAAAAAAGGAAGCACATGCGGTTGTCTAAAGCATTTATTTCAAACGATGCAACCCTGGCTGCTCAAATCAATCAACATCTAAAAAAAAACAAAACAATTATCACTACTGATTTTTTTGGTCAGAAAATACTTAAAGGGGAACATTATCACAATTTCAGAATTGTTAAAACCATTAAAAATCAGTTCCCAGTGGCTTATTATATTTTTCGAAGTTTTTTTCAAAATTTTACCCATCACGCAATATTCTTAAAAAAAGCTTCAAAGTGCCTGATTTTAACCATCGTTATATACACCCATCCATTTTCCTGTGACGTCACATAGTGAAGCCAACACAAACAAACATGGCGGAAAGAACAGCAAGCTATAGCGACATTAGCTCGGATTCAGACTCGGGTTTTCAGCGGCTTAAGCGATTCAACAGATTACGAATGTATTGAAACGGATGGTTGTAGTGTGGAGGCAGGTAGCGAAAACGAAATTGAAGAAGAAACTGAAGCTATTGAGCCATATCGGTTTGAACCGTATGCAAGCGAAACCGACGAAAACGACACGACAGCCAGCGACACGGGAGAAAGCGAGGACGAATTCGGCGATCGCCTTCCAACCAACAAATGGTATGTGTTTGTTTGGCATTAAAGGAAACTAACAACTATGAACTAGGTTTACAGCATATGAAATACATTTGGCAACAACATGCACTTTGAGAGTGCAGACAGCCCAATTTTCATCAATTAATATATTCTGTAGACATACCCTCATCTGCGCTCTTTTCCTGAAAGCTGATCTGTCCAGTTTTGGAGTTGATGTCAGCAGGCCAGGGAAGCTAGGGTCGATAGGGGGTTTAGCTCGCTCGTCTGCGGGAACAAACTGCCGCCATTGCTTGCCGTGCTACCGAGGACCTTTGTCCCTGAATTGCTCACACACTCCGGCAGATTCAATGGGGGTCTGGCGGCAGATTTCTTTGACTTTATCTTTGGAAATACATCTGCTTTGAGTGTCGCAGGATATCCACACATTCTTGCCATCTCTGTCGTAGCATAGCTTTCGTCGGTAAAGTGTGCGGAACAAACGTCCAATTTCTTGCCACTTTCGCATTGGGCCACTGGTGCAACTTGAATCTGTCCCTGTTCGTGTTGTTACACCCTCCGACAACACACTGACGAGGCATGATGTCTCCAAGGTACGGAAAACAGTCGAAAAAACGGAAAATAACAGAGCTGATTTGACTCGGTGTTTGAGAAAAATGGCGGATTGCTTCCCGCTCCGAGAGCGAATATTAGAAAGGCGTTTAATTCGCCAAAATTCACCCATTTAGAGTTCGGAAATCGGTTAAAAAAATATATGGTCTTTTTTTCTGCAACATCAAGGTATATATTGACGCTTACATAGGTCTGGTGATAATGTTCCCCTTTAAAAGTTCTCATCACAGTTTGGAGTCGGAATTGGAGTAGGAACTGTATTTGTCTCTGTAGGTAAAGTCTCATGAGATCAGCATATTAGAGATGAATAGTGTGGCACAACGTATACCATTTACTTTGACAAGTACTCATAAGAATCCTGGGGATTGAATACACATACTATTGACAAGCAAGGCACAACTGGACAGGGCACTTGTGGCGAGGGCGAATGTGCTTTCATTTACGATATACACCATCAAACATTTTCACCAAAATGTATCTGAACAGAGTAGCAGCAGAGGGTCAGAGACACCTTAACTGTAGCCCTAGTCACAATGTGTGTCTGATGCCTATAAACATTTTGTGGCTACTCATAAAGCACACTGCTATACAATTGTACACTTTCCCCCCCCCCCCCCCCAGCTAAACAGCAGGGATAGATAGGGCGATATTGTACATTTACATGAATAAAGAAGTGTGGAAGAATAAACTATATAGTGCTGTATTATTTCACCAGCCTTTTGGAAACAGAGGGCTACTTTATGTGTATCGAGTATAAACCCCAAAACCAGTGAAGTTGGCAAGTTGTGTAAATCGTAAATAAAAAGCGAATACAATGATTTGCAAATCTTTTTCAACCTATATTCAATTGAATAGACTGCAAAGACAAGATACTTAACGTTCAAACTATATTAGCTCATTTGGAATATGATGCCTGCAACATGTTTAAAAAAATGTGGCAAAAGTGGCAAAAAAGATTGAGAAAGTTGATCAAACACTTATTTGGAAAATCCCACAGGTGAACAGGCTAATTGGGAACAGGTGGGTGCCATGATTGGGTATGAAAGCAGCTTCCATGAAATTTTCAGTCATTCACAAACAAGGATGGGGCGAGGGTCACCACTTTGTGAACAAATGCGTGAGCAAATTGTCGAACAGTTTAAGAACAACATTTCTCAACGAGCTATTGCAAGGAATTTCGGGATTTCACCATCTAAGTTCTGTAATATCATCAAAATGTTCAGAGAATCTGGAGAAATCACTGCACGTAAGCAGCATGCCGGTGACCTTGGATCCCTCAGGCGGTGATACATCAAAAAGCGACATCGGTGTGTAAAGGATATCACCACATGGGCTCAGGAACACTTCAGAAAACACTGTCTGTAACTACAGTTTGTCGCTACATCTCTGAGTGCAAGTTAAAACAGGCTTGTAGGGATGAAATAGCCTCTGTGTTTTTTCCTGTATACATGTATACATATGTATTTTAAAATGGTTATGCTTACAGAAGTTACAATTGAGTGAAATTAATGCAATAATTGAATCTAAAAAGTCCACATATCAAGGTTTTTGTTCATCTTCCAATGGAGGCTGTAGGCATATATATAAAACAAATCCTGGACAAATGGCATTTCAATCTGTGCTGCTCAGATTGTGCGCCAGTGACGAAGAGAAGACAGGTGGCAAAACATCTCAGGCTTGAAGAGTGAGAACTTGAGTCACCTTCCCCGAGGCCAGAGCCTCTGCACTTTGCGGAGTTCCTCTGTGTTGGGTTCAGTGACTCACTCTGACCTCGGGCCAGTAGAGTCGATCACCTTCAGACGGCCACTTTCCATTGGTAGAAAAAAACTCTTTGCCCGCTGGTGTTCACAGCCTGCACCCAGTGCAGGTCAGGTGGCACACAGGCTGTCATATCAGACTTGTGTCTCCTTTCTGCTGTTCTTGTGTCAATGTGAAACTTTCATTGGGCATATACCAAAGTCTTTATTGACTCAAAACACAATGCTTGTCTTGTATGAGCGAGCATTCATTATTCTTTTTTTCATTTTGAATTAGATTAACCCTTGATATGTTGAATCGTCAATCAAAGTCCAGTATCCATCCATCTTCTACCGCTTGCAATATTACACGTAGAACAACTTATCACCGGGAAATCATAGCAAGTGCACAGTCAGATTGGATTTAAAGGGGTCATATTATGATATTTTATCTAGATTGGAAGCACTTAATTGTGGTCTACTTTAGTGTTTTTCAACCACTGCGCCGTGAGATATTGTCTGGTGTGCCGTGGGAAATTATGCAACTTCACCTAATTGGTCCAAAAAATATTTTTTGCAAATCAATAATTATAATCTGCAAATAATTTGCCGTTCCTTAGTGTCTGTGCTGTGTAGCGCTCGGCAGGGTAACCATGTAATACTCCACGTCAGTAGGTGGCAGCAGGTAGTTAATTGATTTGTAAAAGTCAGACTGTGTCGGGTGAGACGAGGATGGTTTGTTGTGATCCCATACTTGCCAACCTTAAGACCTCCGATTTCGGGTGGTGGGGGGTGGGTGGAGGCGTGGTCGGGGTTGGGGTGGGGGCGTGGTTGGGGCGGGGGCGTGGTTAAGAGGGGAGGAGTATATTTACAGCTAGAATTCACCAAGTATTTCATATATATATATATATATTTATATATATATATATATATTTATATATATATATATATAAGAAATACTTGACTTTCAGTGAATTCTAGCTATATATATATATATATATATATATATATATAAATAAGAGAAATACTTGAATTTCAGTGTTCATTTATTTACACATATACACACACATAACACTCATCTACTCATTGTTGAGTTAAGGGTTGAATTGTCCATCCTTGTTCCATTCTCTGTCACTATTTTTCTAACCATGCTGAACACCCTCTCTGATGATGCATTGCTGTGTGGCACGCACAAACGTGCTTTCATCAAATGCACTGGAGTCTGGAATCTTCCATCTCTCCCTAGCATGGCCCAAAACCGGTCAATCTTTGCTTCCTGAGGAAGATCTTCATTGCCAAGCACTTAGTAGTCCACTACTTCTTCTCGGAGGCTATCCAGGTCCAATCGCAGCTGCGGCTTGGAACTTACAAGTGTATTTCTTCATCTTACTCGTCGTCGGCGTCGCCATGGCTGTATCTTCCTTGTTCTTCTGCTTTGTCTCCTTGTTGTGTGCGCAGTTGTGCACTGCACTCTCTAAAAGCCGTAGATGTTATTGTCACATATGCATGTACAGTAGATGGCAGTATTGTCCTGTTTAATAGTGTCACAACATTGCTGTTTACGGCAGACAAACTGCTTTACGGTAGACGAAAACGTGACTGCTGTTGTTGTGTGTTGTTGCCGCGATGGGAGGATGTTAATGAAACTGCCTAACAATAAACCCACATAAGAAACCAAGAACTCGCCCTCGATCATTCTACAGTTATAACGTCATTGGGCAGGCACACTGTTTATATTGTGGGAAAGCGGACATGAAAACAGGCTGACATGTCACTCAGGTCCGCATGGAGCTGGAGGGGGCGTGGCCATCGTGCAGGTAAAAAGTTATGTAACGCTTAAACCAAAAATGAACAAAAGGGAAAGGAAAACGCGATGGCTATGCAAAGCGGAAGTAAAACTGAACTGGCTACACAGTAAACAGAAACAAAATGCTGGACGACAGCAAAAACTTACGGCGTCCACAAAGTACATCCGTACGTGACATGACAATTTACAATGTCCCCACAAAGAAGGATAGCAATAACTTAAATAGACTTGCTTGCTAACACAAAGCAGGTGCGGGGAATAGCGCTCAAAGGAAGACATTAAACTGCGACAGGAAAACACCAACAAAACAGGAAGGGCCACCAAAATAACAGCACAAGACAAGAACTGAAGCACTACATACAGGAACACACAAACAAACTCAAAATAAGGCACAGCGACCTGGTGGAGTTTCATTTTTTAGCGTTTTCTGCTGGTGGTGTATTTTTTAATGAAAAAAATGTGCCATGCCTCAAAAAAAGGTTGAAAAACACTGGTCTACATAACGTGGAGTCGTGGTGCTTTGGCCCAAATTCTATTTTACAGGCCATCTTTCAGACTATCTCTCTTATCTAGTGCTCCTCCAGTCCAAGCCCCTTTGACTACATCTCCACCCCCTCAGCCGGGTTTTAGTTTTTAGTGCTTACATATCGAGTCCACTGACAGATTTAAGTTAGAACTACGGTATGCACTACTTTTTCATTAGAAATGGCAACAGCGGAGGATGCATGTGCATGTATGAGCCAGTCTGCCCCACAACATAGATAGACAAAAGAAGGAACTTATTGACTACAACTGAATAGAAATGGCAGACATACCATATTTGGAGATATATGCGCTGTTGTAGCCAAGGCAACATATGTCAATAAAAGATTGCATTTCTAAGAGCTTGTTTGAAGCAATTTTGGATGAAGGCAAGATTGTTTTATGAATATATATCCACCATCGTAAGTGTACAAGCTTTAGTATAGCCCAGGGGTCGGCAACCCACAATTTTGAAAGGGCCATATTAGACCAAAAATACAAACAAAAAAATCTATCTGGAGCCGCAAACAATTAAAAGTGTTATAACAAAGGCAACATTGTTAGTGTCTATATTAGCTTTATTAGCCTACTATCAAAGGCTGACGCAAATCTTCGTTGAAATAAATGTTGTATTTCAATTTTTATTGTACAATTTTTGCAACACTGGAAATCATTAGTAAAACAGAGGCTTCTCACAGGATGAGATAACTTCTGGAAATTACTGGCTCAAAATAGCCATGTGTGTGTCTTCTTCTAATGGATTTATTACAATCTTTGCAAGCTGGATGACGTTTGCTGTGGTCTGGAACAACATGGCACACAAACAACTATGGGAAATGCAGCCAATATAACATACAGACAATGTGTCATGAGACATGCAAATATAAATTAAATACACAGAGGACATAAGTAAATTGAATTAAATTAGCCAGGTTCAAACACTGATGACATCTATTAAAACAGACGAGAAGCAAGGAATCATGCAGAGACAGAGTTAAATTTTGCTCAATTGAGGAAAGACATTATTTGTGCTGTACTCTAGTTACAGATCCAAACTTTGCTCTAAAGGCTAGCCCTCGTGCTTCCTCTATTTATTTGGGAGGTCCCTAGTTACATCACTGAAGCTGTCGCTGAGGGAAGGGGGTAATCTCGACAACTCCAGTTAGACACAATATATGATTATACAAGAAATGCAAATGTATCGACACTGGTGATATCGCCTTGTCTCTGCTATGTCTGCGTCACGGCGGTGTTCGGCCTTGGCAGTCAGCAGGCCGTTCCTGGACACAGACACTGATACGAGACTGGCTTGCAATCTTTTAGATTGCCAGCTTTGCACAGACCAAGAAAAAATACCACTTCAGCACAATTGACAATATCTATAGCAACGGCCCTTAAGCATAAGAGTTGTGTGATGATATATACATAATTATTCTAACACTCAAATATACCTACAAACAAGGCATGATGATGCAATATGTATATACAGCTAACCTAAATAGCATGATAGCATCGATTAGCTTGCAGTCATGGATTGACCAAATATGCCTGATAAGCACTCCAGCAAATCAATAAAATCAACAAAGCTCACCAAATGTTTTAAGCTGTGCGTAAAACGTAACGTAAACATCCTCATACATGTAATACATGAATATATTGATTTTAAACATAATGTACACAATTGTGTATGTAATATATCACTACAGTATATTGAAGCACAGATTGATTGATTGATTGATTGAAACTTGTATCGGTAGATTGCACAGTAACAGTACACATTCCGTACAATTGACCACTAAACGGTAACACCCGAATACGTTTTTCAACTTGTTTAAGTCAATTCATGGTAATGTGTTACAATAGTATAAAGTCATCTTAAAGTGATGTCATTTCTCTATCGCTTGTCTATAAGAGCAATGCACGTTATTGTCTCCTCCATGCTAAAAACAAGACAACGTTCAAATTTATACAAAGTATTAACACACTTTGAAAATATCTTTAAGCTTATTATGGATATTTTACACTATTTGTTAGATATAATTCATCCTATCCTCGCTATTCAAAGCCGCTAACATCACTGACCAAGTTGTGTGACAGAGTGAGACTTCTTCTTCGCCGGGGCTACATATTATCTCTGTGCCGCCTGGCGATTGTGTCCTATGCACAAGAAGTAAAGTAAAGATTAGTTTGACATGATATAAAAAAATAACACACTACATATGACTAGAATTATTTATCCTGTTTAACGCAATAATTTAATGCCCTTCGTTGGAACATTTCTGTGTGGATTTTGCAAGTTCTCCCCATGCATGGGTGCTCATTCAGATCAGATTGAGAATATACAGTAGGTCTTCTTGTCGACATGGCCCAAGTGTGTCTTCAGATTGCTCTAATGCCATCCCCTATGCAGCCTCGGGGTGTAATTTTGCACGGTATCTGGCGAATGATGCGATGCGGCTGTCTCCTAGTGCTCAATTAATTTTTTTCTTTGCTACGTTTGACTGACTGACTTTGACTGTCATTCTTCAAAGTATTTTAATTCATAGCGTCATTGAGTGCATCAAACGTCGTTTGATGCATTCAATTAAAAACAAACTTTCTATTTCTCTGTGCTCCCAAAAGCCTCAACTACTAATCCTGATTAAATAGCTCACCAATGAACTGAGCTGGGTGGACTCAAACAAATAAAGATAGTCAATGTTATTGTTAAATAATTTCCGATTGCCCATTTAATTATTCCAGCACATCCGTCAACAAGCCAACAGTGATCAAAAAATGTTATTTACATCCGAGATGTGGTTCTTATTTAGTAATAAAAAAACAACAAATGTATAAAATTTTTCAACTTAAAAAAACAAACAAATATATATATATATATATATATATATATATATATATATATATATATATATATATATATATATATATGTAACTGCTGTGTACCCGTCCCACCAAGAAGCCACACACAGGCTGGATTGGATGATGTGGTTCTTTACTGGTAGCTGCAATGAGTGATCAGAACGCACATACACACAATATGTGGTTAGCACCTCTGCTGATTTCGATGTCATTAGCAGAGGACAGGAAGTCTGCTCAAGTACATAACATTGTCATATTTTTACAATTACATGAAATGCAATTACAGATGTGACTTAATACAATGGTTTTTAACAGTATACTTTTTTCCGTGTGTGATCGTATAGTGGTTTTAACTTGCTTTTATCTTTACTGGTATTACAATCAATTCAATACAAAATATTTTTACTTGGTTTTTAACCAACATCATCCTTTTTTATATTTTTATGAAATAGAAAATAGAAAAATACAAAATACAATACAAGACATGACATGACACAAATAATTAAATGGACTATTAGCACCCTTTGGTGGTGACTAGCGAATATGACGGACCACGTTGTTCGCATGTTAAAATGGCGAACAATACACATTTAAATTTGAACTTCTTGACACATGAAACGCACATAGTGCAACAATTATTACCTGCAATGAGTGATCAGAACGCACATACACACAATATGTGGTTAGCACCTCTGCTGATTTCGATGTCTACAGGGGAAAATAATATCGACTTCAGTGCAAAATAGTAATACATCTGACGTGAGCAACAACCAATTCAAAACGAAAATTCCACAACGTAGCATTTCAGCTGCTGTTAAATAACTGTGTATCTTACAATAAATCTCACGTTAGCTTTAGTGTAATATATAATATTTTGCAGAGCAATATCAGAACGTGGCTTACCATTAGCAGAGGACAGGAAGTCTGCTAATAAGCTTCCGGTTTGCGGTCATATTTACAGACTTTCAGGTACCAGCAGATGGCGCAATTGGACCTCTCATTGCATAACAAAACAATAGACATATTTTAGCAGGAATTTCACTCAAATAATCAAAGTATTTCTTATACCCGTTATATATATATATATATATATATATATATATATATATATATATATATATATATATATATATGTCTTAATAAGGTTATCCAAAAAATAGTGCTCGATACCGTAGTAGAGCGCAATATATGTATGTGTGGGAAAAAAAATCACAAGACTATTTCATCTCTACAGGCCTGTTTCATGAGGGGGGGTTCCCTCAATCATCAGGAGATGAAAATCTCCTGATGATTGAGGGAACCC